>NW_027305554.1:282825-307763 GCF_039555335.1 Amphiura filiformis | reverse complement strand
GTGGATGTGATAAAATGCTTCAATAGAGGTTATCCGTGTTCTATAAGCTGCATATCCTACCAACGACTGCTATACCTTGTTTAGGACTTTCAAAAGAAGTACCTGCATGTGCAACCATGACTATTTCAAAATAGCCCG
Source organism: Amphiura filiformis (assembly GCF_039555335.1). Lineage (NCBI taxonomy): Eukaryota > Metazoa > Echinodermata > Ophiuroidea > Amphilepidida > Amphiuridae > Amphiura > Amphiura filiformis. Next base: position 307,625 of record NW_027305554.1, on the reverse strand, counting down.
CCAAGAGTCATGCAGGTAACTCCGAGGTCATGCATTGAATTGTTTTGAATAAGGAATACTACGGGAATCAGCGCTTTTTGTTAGAAGTCACACATGAGTAAAGTGGATAACCTCTATTGTACATTTTTCTACCATACCATAGAATGCTTCTCATGACAAAGACACATCACTTACAAGCACACAATCCTGTAACAGGGCAAGATATAACTGCAGACAAACATGGGCAACATCTGTAAGTATTAGTCTGATTTCATAATTGTATAGTCCTATTTACAGCACATTGAATCAAACGTCTTAAACCAATGGTAACGTTGTTTGAGATGTACAGGGTTCCAGAATAAATTACCGGCTGAATTAATTTGGACATAATGCGTCAATATAGCTCATTCTAATTTTAATCAACAGACCCTTTTTCATACTCGTTCACCCTTCCTAAAGTTTGTGCATCTTATTCAATTTAGTCATCTTATCTATTTTAAAATCCGACAGTGATTTGTTATTCATGTGAAGGTGAACAATCTGATAATAACTTTTTTTTATTTATCTCAGATTGATACACAGTGGTTGCATTATATAAGAAACCTAACATGAATTCCGGATATTATACAGCTGCAACACAAATAACTTTAACTCTTTTTATGTTAAACTTGTCCAAAAACTAAGAATTTTGAATGATAACTAGTCTTGTTGATTAAACTTTTGCATTCATTATTAGTGACAATGAAGCATCGTTTTGTCTGAGAACACTTTGATTCCTGCATTTGAAATAATGTTATATACCGTACTTTAACTTTACAAAGAACATTTTAGCAAATAATGACAATGAGCTGGTGCTTTACGTGTGATTTTTGGTATCGTGTATTAATATGTTGGGGTATACAAAGATTTAAATTGTGAATTTGTGTACTGTTTGTTGGAAATAATTCTAAAACATTAAGGAATGGGATATTAACGTTTAGCGACGTTTTCACGTATTTTTTGTGCGAGTTGAGAGTACACCAAATTGCATTCTGAATACGAGGAATGTCCTTCTGATATCAAATTTTTTTTTCGCGATATAATACAAATTCTAATTTCTGAAAATGTATGTAGCTGGGATGAAAAGCCGACGATCAATTGAAAATTTGGACATTTCATATTATTGATATGCATTTTTTCCCCAAAAGACCTATTTGGTTTTTTTGGGAAAACATTCCATATCTGCAATACGAGAGGTCAAAATTTTCAATTATTGATCGTCGGCTTTTCTTCCTAGCTACATACACTTTAACTACATATCATTAGATTTATAAAGTTTACTTCGAGGACTGTTAAATATCAAAAATATCATTTTTTAATCATTTGCCATAAAATGCGTATTATATCGCGAATTTCAAAAGATCAAAATTATTTGATATCAGAAGGACATTCTTCGTATTCAGAATGTAATTCGATATGCCTGATGTGCTCTCATGTGTGCAATATGTTCCGAGTATATAAATGGGAGTGAGTGACATTCCACTAAAATGGTTCACATCTTATTTAGCTGGTAGATCACAGCGTGTTTGCATCGATGGAAAATTCTCTTGTACTCAGTTTCTACGTTACGGTGTTCCACAAGGGTCAGTTTTAGGGCCCTTGTTATTTCTAGTCTACACTCTGCCACTGGGTAACATCATTCGCGACTATGGTTTAGCTCTGCATATTTATGCTGACGACACACAGATGTATGCATCTATCTGTCCAACTTCTGCTGATGGTGTAAATCTTGCTGTTGCTACTATTGAGAAATGTGTTAACGATATACAAAACTGGATGTCGCGAAACTTCTTGAAATTGAACGCAGAGAAAACGGAGGTTATTGTTTGTGGATTTCGGGCCCAGTTGAACAAATTTCATCTCTCCTCAGTTAACATCGCTGGTGTGAATGTCCCAGTGCAGGTGAACGCAGTTAGAAATCTTGGTGTGATGTTTGATTGCAATGTGAGCATGTCTGCTCAAGTGACCAAGATTGTAAAATCAGCAAATTTTCATCTCATAAACATTGGTCGTGCTCGCAAGATGCTCACAACCGAATCGACCAAAATGGCTGTCCACTCTCTTGTAACATCGAGAATTGACTATTGTAATAGTTTGCTGGTTGGCATAAGTGCTTCGCTCCTGAAACGGCTTGTTAACATCCAACGTACCTCAGCACGTATTGTAACTAGGAAGCGAAAATATGACTCAATTTCCAAAGACCTCGTTGAGTTGCACTGGTTGCCAATTAAGCAGCGCGTTGACTTTAAGATACTTGTCATCGTCTACAAATGCCTTCATCAGACAGCACCAGAGTACCTTTCAGATTTGCTTCATGTTTCAACATCTCATCGTCGTCTTCGTTCAACTTCAACTGCCTCTTTCATACTCACTGAGCACAAGACCAAGAATTCAACCTTTGCAGACAGATCATTTTCTTGTTATGGACCAAAACTATGGAATGCATTACCAGAACATATCAAAACCGCCTCTTCAATTGACATTTTCAAGAAACTGCTTAAACACCATCTGTTCAATATTGCTTTCAATCAGTAACTGTATTCATTTTGCTTGATTTTGGACTTTATCTGATGTTATGATGTTTTATGTATCATATTATTCTTGTTTTCATCCATTGTTTATGTTTTCATGCGCCTTAGTGCAAATTGTTTTGGTTTTCGGCGCGGTATAAATGTCAATTAGTAGTAGTAGTAGTAGTAGGAAAAGCCGACGATCATTTGGAAATTTTGACATTTCGTATTGAAGATTTCCAAAAAGGCCTTAATTTTCTAAATGTTTGGGGGGATCTAGATCTTCAACACGAAAGATCCAAATTTTCACATTATCGTCGGCTTTTCCTCCCAGCTATATACATAGTAAATATCATTAGATTTATAAATTTTACTTCGAGGACTGTTAAATGTCAAAAATGTGAATTTTTAATAATTTACCATAAAAGTTGTATCGCGAATTTTAAAAAAAATTATTCGATATCAGATGGACATTCTTCGTATTCAGAATGTAATTCGACATGTCTGATGTGCTCTCATGTCCCACAAAAATACTGACCGTGATTATGAAGCTTTAAGGGAAATACAAGCTTTTTTCTTAGTCCTCAATACGTCCACAATGAAGTATATTATTTTGATTAATATATAGTGACATTTCTTTGTTGTTTTAGACCTCAACAATGCGCAGTCCATATACAGGTGTATCACAATTTCTACCGAGCACGCAGATATTACATCAGTTTGCATCAGGTATAGAACCCAAACCAGGAGATCGTATTATCTACTGTGCAGGTGCCTTTGATCTTTTCCGTATCCTTTTTTGTTTTAAACCAGAGGGTTTACAAGTACCTGACCTGCTGATTTGTAAATAGATAAACAGAAGGAAAGTGCCCATATTTCAATATCTGAAGTTAGTAAATGATGTATAGGCTGTATCAAAATGATTGGTACTCATAATTTTTGATGGTTATTGAAAAGCCTGCTTCTTCCAATTGCAACATTGGATCCTCCTTAAATGACCATAATTTATGGTTATATGAATGTTTATGACATTAATCAACAAATTATGCTGATGTTATGTTGCATTTTTTGTTTGTTTTTCCATATGTTATGTTGCATTTTGATATTGCAGTCATGTCCATTATCACTGGAAACTGTTGGGTACCAATCATTTTGATACAGCTAAACGGTGAGAAACAAACCATTACTAGAAGTAACGGGTGTGTTGTTCATGACTGGTGAGATCAACGGACTCCAGCGTTCATTCATCAATTGTGTCCGAAGCGCTGACTGGAAAACGTTGCCAATTAATTTTCATGAGCGTGTATATACATTCACAGTCCAGTTTTAAAAGAAAAACCCAATTAACTTTGAATAGACCTATAACCATGATAACAAAATATACTGAGAAAGCGACACAGATAGACATGGGCCTATAAGCTCCTGTACATGGCAGCCAAGCCACGTTGTTACAAGTAATCGAGTATCAACTCTGAATAATTTATTTAATGATTCTCCTAAATAAGGTGGGTGGTAAATAACTGTACATCAACGGCTGAAGTGTTGTTTTTTAAGGGTGTGCTTTCGACGATTCATTCGCGCAGTGGTAGGAGGATTAAGGGTCATAAACAGTGTGTTTTGCTGTGAATTCCGAAGTGAATTTGGGTAAAAGGAGTTTTTTTACCGTGAGTCATATAAGACCCGTAACAATTGGGGGCTCGTCCAGGAAAACACTGTAAAAGAAAAGTTGACATTACATTAGTGAAAGTACAGTATGGTGTTTAATGCAGAAGAGTTTCTTACAACTATAAGCATGTTTAATGAGTTGAAGAAGCCTGATTTACAATGAGCAAACATTATAGCTTATATACTAATTTGGTGTTCCTTTCCACAAAATTAACTTGAAATCTGACTCGGTTTCTGGTCATGTAATCATAGTATAGGTTTTCATGCGGTTATGAAATGATTGGGAAGGGGGAAGGTTTTACCTGGCCCACTAGTAACAGATAAGCCATGTTTGCAGGATGATAATAGTAAGGAAATGGAGATCTTTCATGCATATGTAGTTATACGGGCTGTGTGTAAGCAGGCTTCATTAGAAGACATATTTGTGCTCAAGTTGAATGAGAAAGAAGATGAACTGCCTTCTCTAAGGAATAAAAAGACCCCTAAAGATGACACAGCTTCTGAACAATTTGTGGAACTATGAAAGACCCCATTAATGACACGCTAATTCAGGAGCAACAAATTGACCCAGAACTCAAAGAGATCAATCAAAGATCAAGCCCTAGAAGAAGCAGAGCAAGATTATGTCTGATTTTACAAACAAGATGGTGTACTAATGAGAAAGTGGCGCCCACCTGATACACCTACCGATGAAGAGTGGAAGGTAATGCTTCGATTATATTTATAAATACGCACGTGACCACCCCGCGCTGCCATAACAGCTTGTAGACAAGAAGTCTGGAAGTGACTTTCGGCACGGCGGGTGGTACTTCCTGTATATTTTGAATGCAAAGGCGGTAAACGATACCAGATTGTGCAGCAAAATTATCTATTTTGTTCAACTTTGTGATATTACTGCAAACGTTTGCGTTGATAAATATTTTTTCAGGTGGGAAATACTTTCAAAATTTTGTATTTTAATAACATAATCGAAATTTCCAAACTTTCCAAACAAATGGTATTTATCGAAAAAGTTCCTATCCGTGTCTGTATAGCATAATGATTTGGTAACACGTGGTGGTCTTGGTATGTCGCGCCCATGGGTCACATGCGTATTTATAAAACCTATTTATAAATATAGCCGAAGCTAGCTGGTAGTACACCATATTTGGTACCAAAGGTCTAACACACTGAAGTTATTAACATAGCACATGACAGTTATGGCAAGGGATTTGGGAATTAAGAAAACTAATGAAAGAATTTATTCTGCAACATTTCTGGTGACCCACTCTCAGAAAAGATGTTTCTACATGTTCCAAAACATGTCATACATGCCAAGCAATAGGGAAACCTACTCAAAAAGTATCCCCTGCTCCATTGAAGCCGATTCCAGCCTTTAATGAACCATGTAGTAGGGTTGTTATTGATTGTATTGGACCCCCTTCCAAAATTAAATCAGGTAATCAATACCTTCTGACAATATGTGCGCGTCAACACGCTTTGCTGAAGCCGCATCCCTAAGAATCAAAGAAGCAGTAACTATAATGAAATTTGTAGCCAAGTTCTTCAAATTTGTGGCCTCCCCAAGTCCAAACAGTCTGATCAAGGATCAAACTTTACTTCTGGAGTATTTCAGCAGGTCATTTCCTTGACTTCTTATCAGATGCAGGGCATGTTGATTTCCTAGCAGAGGCTTTGAAGCTTGGTGATTATGTTATTGTAGGATTACATACGGACTCAGTAAGTATTACCAATGTACTATTATCTATTATCAATTCGTGTGACACCTCTTGCGGAGGGAGATGTGACGATTTTTAAATGTTTTTTAACCAAGGGCAGTAACAGAGCATGTTTAGGGTATAACACGGCTCGCTAGTGACATAGGTGATAAACTGTGTGTAATCAATAAACTCAAATTAAAAAGTCGCCACTAGTTCCATTCCCATTTAATCAGAGTCTGATGAGTTTATGGCAAAATAATTTATATAATTTTAGTTTTGCTGTGTTTATTTATTTTGAATGTACATTGCTCCTTTATTAAAGTTGTTTCAATAAATTCTGCATTTTGGTTTTCATTGAATCATAGGAAATTAACAGGTACGATGGAAGCAATTACCCCATTATGAATATACACGAACGAACACTAAGCGTGTTGGCATGTAGGGTAAGTTTATAATGTTTTGGCAGGTTGAACAGATAGTCCATTATGATCATAGACTGTGACCTAACCAAAGAATTTAAGCTTAAAGAGTGCCAACTCCAAATAGCCCATGGGTAATACTATATTAATAAGTTTGCAATATTGGGTCATCACACAAACAATGTGTACTCGATCCAAACCCCGAAATCAAATGATAACTTCTTTAAACTTGAGTGTTTAAAGGTTTGTGTATGTTAATCTTAACGCACCTTTTCGTCACAACGCATTGCACGCAGAAATCAAAATAATCATCACATATTTCTTATTCACAAGTTTCCATTCTCATGGCAAAATTATATGGAGGTACTATTGTAAAGTATGTGTGATTATTTAATAAATAGAGAAAGAAATAGGTTGCCCCTTGCCTATGAGGCTGGTGATCACAGACTGAAGTCAGATGATCATTTGACAACGAGTGGATGCGCGATGAGCGTATATCACTTCATTGCGAACGTAGTAGAGATTAGCGGCTTTGTGATTGGGTGTAAGAAAAAAAAAAGAATTTAGTGTCACCCCTTGTTATTTAGATGCACTGCATCCGCTTGGTGAGTGAATTTGTTATATTTGTTCTGTTGTTTCTTGCAGCATGTTCATGAGGTAGTCATTGGATCACCGTATAAAATCACAGAATATCTTCTCAATCACTTCAAGATTGATATAGTAGTTTGTGGAATTAAAAATACTCACATAGAGCCTTGTGTTGATGGATCGGACCCTTATGAAGTAAGTGTAATGGAAATAGCGGCCGGTTTGGCAGGAGGAGTCAGGGGCATGTAAAATAACATGCGCACACGCGTAGCGCGAGCAGGCACAACTTGGCGCTTACTTAAGGAAATCGACACAAAGACACAATTTGTTTACACCATGGAAAATCAATGAATGATCGCAACTATCTGATAACAGTAGTCTACTACTTTTTAATTACTGGGAGATTATCTACTTGACATGAGATCAGAAACAGTATTTTCCAAAGTCAAGATGCACTTCTCAAGGGATACCTGATACAGTAGTATCTGACAATGGCATACAATATAGCAGTGAACAATTCCAAGAATTGGCCAGGAAGTTTCAGTATACAACATCATCTCCTGGATATTCGCAGACCAACTTGAAAACAGAAAATGCGGTCAGAACACTAAAAAGACTGTTGATGAAAGCAAAAAGAGATAATATTAGCGATCCATAACTAGCCATTTGGACTTCAGGAACACATACTGGGACATGATGTGGACGTAGTGTTCCTTCTGTTACTGATCTGAATATCTTCTACACATGCATTTTTCAACATGTCATTAAGCATATCTCTGCGTACATGCCTCTCCACAGTACGGCGCTATTAAAAGACAAGAGTGACAGCACTATTGAAAGACAAGAGCGACGTCATGCAACATCTTGCCAAGCGTAAAGGCGTGTTTTTGGTCTTTCTGGACCTTAGCGCAGCCTTTAATACTGTGAATCATAGTGCTCTCCGAAATAGACTTACCAGTGATTTCTGCATTAGTGGAGTGGTGTGGAAGTGGTTCCAATGTTACCTTACAGGCAGATCATCTTCTGTTAGTGTAAACGGTACACTGTCTGAGTCTCAACCTCAGAGCTTTGGATTACCACAGGGATCTCTAGTTGGACCTCTGGGGTTTTCAATGTATACCTCTCCAATTCGTCATATCATCAACAAATTCGGTCTTTCATATCACGTCTACGCCGATGACATACAATTATACATCAACTTTGATCCCCGTAATCTATCATCCACCACTGATTGCTCTTAGGTGTTATTTTTGATCGTCAAATGACAATGACTTCACACAACAGCTCACTTTGACAAGTTTAAATTACCAGCTTCGCAATATATCCCGTGTTGGACGCTTCTTGGATGTTGACACATATCACCTTGTTGTTAGTAATACATGATTGATTGATTGATTGATTTTATTCGATTAAAATTCAACATAAAATTACAGCAAAAAACAGAATATACAATATAACTTTAAATTACAAATACAATGGATCAAACAATGTTGAATTAAAATCTTGGATTACCCAAGAAAGCCTCCAAAAGGGGGCTTATTTCCATTGGGGTCCAATTATAAAAACATATATTATATATTAAGAAAAGCACACTAAATTCAATACAGAATCAAGAAATAATCTATATACATATTTAAAGAGAAATTGAAAAATAAGCATACATAAAAACACTAAAAAATACCATGAAATTATGAATTGATTTCACTTAGGTGGGTCTTTATTGCACTTTTAAAACAATTCTGATTTTTGATGGATTTGATATGATTTGGGAGTGAATTCCAATCTTGGATCGAGGTAAAATAAAAAGTATTGCACGCTTGACTTTTGGCACGGGGAAGAATAAAATTAAACTCACTGGAACGAGTGTTATAGCCATGTATACCAGAAAAGAGTTTGAAATTGTCTGAAAGATAAGAAACTGAGGTGCCATTAAAAATTTTAAAAACATGATTCATTTTAAGTTGAGTAACCCGATCTTTTACATAAAGCATGCGTAGTCTGTCAAGTTCCTGTTGCCCTATATGTGTCCGGGAGTCGAGGTTCAGGATGAATCTGACCATTTTGTTTTGTATAATTTGGAGTTTATTTTTGAGTTTTTGAGAGAGAGCCGAGTACCAGGAAGTGCATGAATAGTCAAAATGACATTGGATGAGGGCAGAACACAAAAATTTAAGCCTGGCACTAGATTTTTTAATGACATTGAAGGCAATTTCATCGCAAGACAAGCATTGATCCAGAGAAATACCCAGGTACTTGACAGATTGCGCACATTTAATAACTTCATCATTACATTTAACCACAAAACCAGTAGCTTTATTGAGTTTTTGTTTAGTACCAAAGAGGATGGATTCGGTTTTGCCAAGATGAAGGGAAAGCTTGTTGTCAGTTAACCACTCTCTGCATGAATCGAGTTCTATGCTAAGGGATTTACCAATTTCGCTAGGATCCTTCCTAGCATTCATCCTGACATTCAAAGGCTGCAAAGAATCCAAAACTGGGCATCCAAAGTCATTTGCTACAGAACAAAACAGGACCATGCCACGCCTTGTTTACAAGAACTGCATTGGCTTCGGATCAGAGAGAGGATCATATTCAAGATCATGATAATTATTTTCAAATGCCTTAATGGAGCAGCCCCTGCTCTCTATGTATTGTCCAGCCAGGACAGATCTGCCTCCAATACAACGCGTCTTGCAGAGATCAACAGTGTTAAGTTGCTGAAAACTGCTACTAATAGGTCTTTTGTTCATTTAGCCCCACATATTTGGAACAATCTGTACACTTCCATCAGAGAATCAAATACATTTTCTGGTTTCAAAAGGGGTCTGAAAACATATCTACTTGCTTAATTCTATCAAATGCTTTAGTGATGTCCAGCCTTATCAATTAATTAATGTCCATAACATCAACTAGATAGTGAGTAGTTGAGCTGTCCTTCACATTGGCGTCCTGCTATTTATCAATGTGAGGGTAACAGTCGTCTATAGTCCATTAGGTGTTTTGGGTATCGGAGTTATTGACGAGGTTTTCTATACTGCTGGGGTGGAATGTCAGCCAAATGCGGATTTTTTGTTAACTTTTGTTAAGGTTTTCTCAGATCAAGCTGAGGTCACTGGTCACAAATACCAGCATAGTGATTGTTGATTGCTTCAGCGATAACAGAAGGATCCTTTTAGATTTCATCTCTATGGTTTTTGCATTGGAATTTCCTCCAGCTATCAGTGGCGTAACTAGGGTTGGTAGCGCCCGGGCAAGAAACAACATTGGCGCCCTTACCCCCTACCCCACCCGAGAATACATTATCTTACACGCGAGGGTGTGGGAGTGGCATATTGCCCCCCCCCCCTTAGTTACGTCACTGCCAGCTGTGTTTTTAACATATTTGTGCCATTTTCCGGTTGGTTACAACGTAAGCCCTTGATGTTCTTAGTGTAAAAGTTGGGTTTTTTCTCTACTATCTCGCGCTGCACTTTATTACGTAACTGCTTATAGATGTTCATATTCCCACACGTAGCTTAAACGCTTTATGGATTCAATCAACCCATGGTTTGTCATCCTCCCTGTGTTTGACACATTTCTCAGAGAAATGAGTATGGATTTTTTTCCAACAAGATTTTTCCAAAACAGATACTTTCTTATCCGTGCTTCAACAGCGTAAATCGCTTCCCATTTTTCAAGAGTTATCCACTGCCCGAAGATGCATACGGACATACGAACGACCAGCTTTAGGTTTTCGAACTTATTTGTTTGGGTGTAGCACAATACAAAAGTGATCGCTCTTACCAATGTCAGGAGATTTAACTGAGTCTTGATAAAAACGAGTAGATATTAGTAACAATTTAATCATGGGTAGCATTTGTGTAAAAAATGTGTCAGTGAAAGTCCAGTTCACAAGCTTTAATATAATGTAGGTTGCACTCTGATAGAGGTACCACTTAAAAATTTAAAAAATATTGTAGAAAGTAGCCCAATTGGGTGAAAAATGCGTAAAAAGGGGCATCTTGCCATGAGTTTAATTATTATATACATGTATGTTGTTATTTGGGGAGCTGCACAGAAAATTGGTGGATGTTACAATCTAAATGCGGATAGGTGTGCGCCGTTCGGCAGCAACCTAGTTGATGCGATCTGATTGTAATGCTTCACCATTGCAGCGAAATTACAGCGCTTTGAGTCCTCTAAGATCTGGAGAAAGGCGCTTTATAAATCCAAAATTTATTTATTTATTTATTTATTTATTTATTTATTTATTACTTTTCATGTATATTTAGATACCCAAGAAGAAAGGCATTTTTAGAAAAGTGGATTCCATGAGTGAGTTGTCAACACAAATAATTGTAGACCGAATCATTGCAAATAGGTAAGCAACTTGAGGCAGCGCGCAAACAAGATACTAAGAGTTCAGTGGTGTACAAGCACCCCCACATCCCATTCACAAACACATACACCCCTGCAATGATCTAAACCCGTGTTCGGTATTTTATTACTGAGCTACAAAACCTTGAATTTCATTGATTTTTGAAACTTTGCTACCCTGTGCAGTACAGTACGACGGCAACTTCGTGACCTCTTTTGTTCGATAGAAAATTATTACGGGTTGGTGAGCACGGTGGTACGTAACAAAATGTTGAAAATTTGGCCGGCAAACGTGTTTTAGCGAAATAGCTCCAGAAGTGGGAGATACGTGTCGTTTTTTGCTTAAATTACGTACCATGACGAGTAAAGTTGAATTATATTGAAAATAAAGGAGCTTGAACATGTCCAAAGTAGCCGGGAAAATAAGAAAAATTGCATGTCACGATCACTAAAATGGTTATACCTACAACAGTGAGTAAACGCCGGTCGTATGTTTTTCTGTAATGATAGATATTAACTAACGTGAGCTTGTATTAAATTTTCAGCGAAAATGGATGATGGAACAATAGAGTCGTAGTTTGAAAAGTTACTCTCAAAACTGCCCCGTGTCGCAATCGTGCGTAACCATTGGTTACCAGTGTCACTAGCAAAATAGCAGCCGGCCTTGTCCATTATATCAAATAATAATCGTCAGAATCCTGCAATGTTTTTCTTTATGCGTACATATCAAATATTATGAGATAGCGTCAGTCATAATGTACGAATTTCAAACCTGATTTGTTGGCATATTTGTAAATTTTACACCGTCCTTACACCCTACCCAGACATACACCTAATTGGAATCAGCGGTTCGTTGTCTAGAGCAACTTTGATGGTCTCCAACAGCTAAGCGGTCAAGATAAAAAAACCCGCTTTATTTCATTTTACCTCATTATTTCTAGTTCAAATGACCAGAAACCCTTCCTGAACGCTATGGTGGGGTTCGAACTTTCAACCTCGAACTTTCAACCTCCCGCACTACAGGCACGACCCTAGCCACTAGACCATCACAACCTGCTGCCTTAATATTCTCGCACCTTTTGCAATGTTAGTGCAAATTCAGTGTTTCGTTCAACAATAAATCTTTTTTAAACTGTTTGTAAGTTCATTCAAATGGGTTGAAATTACTTTTTATATTGACTTCACCTGTAAAGTGTGCTGAGGCTTGTGGATCAACGTCTAGGCGTTGTGCCTGTGCGTAGCGCACTATAAATCGCTGCGCTTTTTTTTATAATCATGCTGTCTTGAAGTGTGATCAATAACCAACTTTACCAAACAAAAGGGAGCAAGTTTGATGCAGTCACTCACAAAAGCCCTTCTTTTGATCGCCAATTAATACACATCACGACAAGACGCTGTTGGTGGAGTAACTAATCAGACGTTCGCGTTGAAGTAAATCTGATCAAGAAATCCAATGGATTATGTGAAGTTGAAGTAAATTTTCAAACTTCATTTCGCAAACTCTCTAATGACTTATTTGGCTACGACTCCTTGGTAGAAGATAATCAATTGTGTTGCTTTTAGTACGTTTAGAGCATTTTGTGGTTTTTTTTATTTATATTCAGGCTTAGGTTCCAACGGCGTAACAAGGCAAAGGAAGCGAAGGAAATGAGATTAATAGAGATTATGATGAAAAAGTAGCAGGAGGCATATGCACAAGAGACTTAACCAGCAGAGGACTGATGAGGATCTTTTTCTGTATTATATAAAACTTAGTTAAAATGAGAATTAAATTTAGATCGCTATTTATTTTTCCTAAATCTGTCCCGAAAAGAATATGATTTTGGTTGAGAGTGATAGGAATACCGAGTTTTTGTACATGTAGACACCAGATTTCGAGCTGAGACCAAATGGGTTTAACCCTCTTACAGTCTGATAAAAGATTAATTATTGTTTCGGGTTCCTCGTTGCAAAAAGTACAATTATATTATCGTTTCTTTTGCCAAGTTTAAACATAAATGTATTTGTGGTAAGTATTCCATTTTAGATTCTGTACTAAAACCAACGTAATTTCGTACAACAATGGCAACAAAGAGTATATCTTCCATTCAGCCCTGATAAACAGAGTTTTTAACGTTTGTAGTAAACTCTCATTACTTCCATCTAAGATAACAGTCGAGTTATCAGCGTATTGGGTGATTTTATATATATTTTATATAATTTCAACTGCAATTCCACAGATATGAGTATTTCTTTGGTTGAGGCAGCCCAACATTTCAACACAAATTAGAAAGATAAAGGGTCCCGCTGTCTGCAAGCTCTACCTACATGACCTAAATCGAATTGAGGAGTTTCCATTTACCAAAACTGAGGATTGACTTTTGTTATAAAAAAATAAGTTTGATCCATTTTGTAAAAAATGGACCAATATTTAGAAAATCTAATGTTTTAAAAATAAATTTATAAGAAACGGAATCAAATGCTTTTTTGAAATCTATAAGCAATAGCATACGTGGTTGGTTATGTAATTTTGTGTATAAAACTAAATCATACAGCAATCGTATATTTTCTCCAATATACCTTCCTTTCATAAAACCTTTTTGATCATCATTTAAATAAATAAATAAATAAATAAATTTCGGAATTTATATAGCGCTTTTTCCAGAGGATTCAAAGCGCTGTAATTTTGCTGCGTGGTGAATCATCACAATCAGATCGCATCAACTAGGCTAGTTGCAGCCGAACCCGGCGCAAACCTATCCGCACTTAGATTGTAACATCCACCCATTTTCTGCAGCTCCCCAAATTCCATTGGGTGAAGGAAGTTTTTGATAACATTTATTAGGCTTGGTAGAATTTGTTTCATTCTTTCAGCGATACACGATGAAGATTGTTTATAGGTTATATCTAACAAAGTGATAGGACGCCAATTCTTTAAGAATTGATTTGGTTTATTTCCTTTAGGAGGAGGGTAATAATCCTTAATCTCTGCGTAACTGATAATTCCTCTGATTCATAAGAATAATTAAGAGAACGTAAGAGAAAACTTCCACATCTTGAAAAAAACTTTCCAAAATTCAGTGGTAAACCCATCAGACCCAGGACTTTTATTATTTGACATTTTCTTTAAGGCAGTAAAAAGTTCATTTTAAGTCAAATGCCCTTCCAGTTTTTCTAATTGATCTTGAGTTAATTCAGGTAAATCTTAAAAGAATTTAGTCGAATTCTACCAAACATAAATTGTTGTCTTTACAATTATACAATTTCGAGTCAAACTTAAAAGTTTCTACCATTATTTGGTATTAATCTTTTATGTCATCCCCGTTTCAATTTTGTAAATGAACGATTGCTTTATATACACAGTTTCTTTTTTCCAAGTTCACAAAATATTTACACGGCTTTTCTCCGTGTTCTATCCATCTTGCTTTAGATCGTAATATTACGCCTTCCATTTGTTCCTTCCTCATCTCCTCTAATTCGGATTTCGTAATTTCAACATTTTCTAAAACTTCTGCATTGTTTGAATCAACTAGATCTTTTAAAAATTCTATAGCAAATTTTTAATATTTGATATTTTTTAATATTTGATATTTTTTAATATTTGATATTTAACAGTCCTCGAAGTAAACTTAATTAATCTAATGATATGTACTTAAAGTGTATGCAGACGATCATTTAAATATGTTGACATTTCGTATTGAAAGTACATTATATAATAGCATGCTTTACATGTTTAAATATCTGCTTTACGTGTTCAAATGTCTGCATGGATATGGACCAAATTATCTCGTTGAAACAATTTTATTGTACAACTAAACCCGTGCCGGCTTAGGTTCTGCAACGGACACTACACGTCTCTCTGTACCAAAATTCAACCCTAAAGGCCTTAAATCATCTTTCGACAAGAATTTTTCTCTCACAGCACATGCACTTTAGAACTAGATAACATATGAACTCCGTTCTGCTGCTTGTCTGCCAAAGTTATCAACAACAAAAAAGAAAAGAAAAGAAACAACATTTTATTAAATCTTTTTATTTCACACTTTATTACTGATCTATGATATGATGCAAATTATGGTGCATGGTCATCATGATTGTAAATGATGATGAAGATGTTTTAAAATTCATTTACTGTTAGGTTGTGGGGTCCTGTAGTGTGTATGTCGCTGTGTAGGGGTGTGTGTGTGTGGTGAGAGTGTAGAGGGTGGGTGGGGTGTGAGTGGGTGTGTGGGGTGGGTGTAGGGCTGTGTGTTTGGTGCTCATTTTGGTTTAGTTTAGTTCTAGTTAATGCATAATCACAACTGCAAAACAACAGAAACAAAAATGAAACAAACAATTTCATAAACAACATTTTATTAAATCCTATTTATTCATAATAGTAAACCAACATGATCAGTAGGGCTGATGATGCGTTCAGGATTGGACGTGAACATTTCCCACTCAAAAATAGTAAGTCCAGTTGACTAGATTATAGTTCAATTATCATTATATTACGAGGGCTGGTCAATAAGTTCCCGCAACTATGGTGTATCTCCGCTCATGCATGACTTGGATGGCTGTTACTTACGCTAAATTCAAGTTTGTACTTTTGTCTTTCAAAACGAATATGTATTAGCGATGCTGAATGCTTGATTACGTAATGACATTAGCATAAACACAATAGCGTATGGGCACTGCCTGATTTATGGTGAAAAGTAGTCAAGAATATCTCGCGCCAAATTGAGGTATTGTTACATAATTCCAAATATCTCGAGAATAAAAGTATAGAATCTGGTACGGTTTTTGCAGCTTTATAGACCAATAACATAGGCATGATGCTGGACTCTTTTTAGACATATACCATTTTTATTAAAGAAAAGAAATCGTGTTTAATATCTCTAATTTTGAGTAGGCTTTATCACCCATTGTTCTTTACATAATAAGAGATAGAAAGATTAATCGATGACAAAATTTAACCAATGGTACCTGGTTTGATTGGGTATCTACTGATTATAAAAAAGGGAGGTCCCAGTCTATCTATCTATCTTGCGGACGCATCCGAGAAAGAGTTTACGATTCTCTTCCAGGAATCTCTATCAGCCATCAGATTTGGGAGGTCATTAATTTCTTGATTGACGTCCCTTGCCACACAGTCGATGTAGTTGAATGGTCTTCTTCCTCTACATGTTCGTGGAAGCCTCATACAGATGACATCTGAAATTATTTGGTCTTTTGCACGGTAGCAGTGGCCTGCAAATCTGGCTCGCCGTTGAGCAACGATGGAGGACACCTGTGGAACACCATCATAGATCTCTGCTTTGGTTTTATGTTCACGCCAGAATATATCCCAGTAGTATATCCCAGTAGTGAAACCATAAACATTTCTTTCTTAATGAACCCTTAATTTTAAAAGGTCTTGTTTTTGTAATTAAAGTAGCACACCATAGAGAGACTCTGGATTGAATAAGAAATTTGAATTTCGAAAGGTGTGTCTAATTTTAGCATAAGACTTGGTATAGCAATTCACTCACATAGCTACTGTTCCGCAAACCTTGTATTAGTCATATTTTTAGCGCGTTTTTGATGAATTTTTACTTTTTTCATACATTTTTGGTACTTTCAATCATGCATACCATCAACGCATGCGCATATTTCTAGTTTTGTTGCAACAAATTCTATTGTCCTGACTATGGTCTCTAATACCATACCAATAACCATATTTGGTTTTGTTTTATTTTGGAGATAATTTGGATTCTTTCTTCTGCCGTGTGGGCTCTTTTTCGCGATTTTCACACCATTTTTGCCTGTTGTTATAGGCCTATTTTTGGTGAAGTTCAAAGACGGTCCCTTTCCTCATCTGTTGACGGATACATTTCTTCTTTCACAATTATCAATTGAATATACTCAGATTACCTCATACCAAAAATAAGACTTGTAAACTACTTTGGTCCTTACTTCTGCTTCTTTTTATTACACGTTCCTCAAAGCCAATTCAAATTTCTCGCCAATGTTGACAATTGTCAGTGTACATATAGCAATGACTTTATGCAAATGAGATTACATAATTAAAGGTACTCTGATACTAATTGTTGTGCGTTTTGAAAGACAAAGGTACAAACTTTATTGATCGTAAGTAACAGTCATGTAAGTCATGCATGAGCGGAGATAAATAATGGTTGCGGGATATTATTGACCAACCCTCGTATGTTGTGATACTTTGTTGATTTGATGATGCGGAATTAAAGATTATTGTGAAGTTATATTTTGTTATCCGTCTATTTCTGTTCGAGTATTCAGCGAGTCTTTCCTCGTGAAACTTTGAGATCCATTGGCCATGTATCTCGTATGATTTCTAAAACCAAATAACTGGCTAATGGATTTTATATAAGTTTAGCTCCACATCAAAGTGATATACGTAGAATCATAATTCATTACTTAGCACTAAAGCTCCATTCGAGTGTAATATTAAGCAGTGGCCGTTTCATTATACATTTCAATATGCATTACAACACCAAGGTCAGGCACATGATCAGCAAACATGTTATTTTAAGGAGAGGCGATCTTTTGTGCGTAATTATAGAGCGCCAGTGGATTCACTCTATCATTATTAAAAAATATTTGGAATGGCAATAAGTCCATTTAACATACACAAATTAAAAAAGTGTATATAACACGATTCTGTTGTAAGCAAGCAACGTAAACAAGAATTACATCTTAGATTCGTCAATGTCCGGCTGTTTCTCTGACGTCCCAAGTATTTTTCGAAGCTCCATTATTTTGGATTTATAGTATGAATCGTTAGCATTGGGTGAGGTATGTAGGTCAGGTAGCACTAAGTAGGCTCGCGATCCTTTCGATCCCTATTAAGATAAATCAAACAAAACATAAGACAAGATAGTGTTTGGTACAGGCTGTATCAAAATGATTGGTACCCATCAGTTTTGATGTTTATTGGACAGTCTGCTTCTTCCAAATGCAACATTGTATCCTCTAGAAATTACCATAATTTATTGTTTACTGTTTATTATATTAATCAACAAATTATGCGGATCCTATGTTGCATTTTGATGTGGCAGTGTGTCCATAATCAGTGAAAACTGATGGGTACCAATCATTTTGATACACCCTGTAGCAGGAACATTTTGACGGTCAAGTCACTTTTATTAAAAGGGCATTTCGCGATCCACAGCATCATCCCCCACTTTTCTCGAAAAAAGTTGACATTTTTATACCACTGGAAACCTCTGGCTACTTGTGTGCAAAAAATTTACACATAATCATGCGTAACTCGCAAACACAAAATCAACTGAAATTTTGGGAATAAACATTTTTCGTGGATATCTACTGAAAAATATCATTAAAAGAGGATGCTATGATCACGAAATACTCCTTTAATTAGAACATGAATTTTCACGCCCTATGTGGACTGCAATCTCTACGGCTAGATCATGCACCACAATACAATTCAAACATAAATAAGACAAAGATAATGTTACACAATTTCTGGTATTTTTTGGTGATTCGGGCTTGTAACTTGAAATTAATTGAGTCAATGTTCTAAATGGAGAACCTTTCGTCATAAAAGCGCTCGTCTGTAGTCAAGTAAAAGTAAATTCGCAGTACCTCGGTATGTCCACCATATTATTTACGTGCTTTATTATCATATCTCTCATATCTCACAAAATGAAAGGTATATGTTGCTGTACATTTTGCTGAAATATAAATAATTCAATTCAAAGGAGATATAATAACCTTGATTTACCCTATTTGCCTTTGTTTTGTTTGTTTGTTTGGTTGGTCGTTTTTATACTTTATTCCGTTTGTTTTCTTTAACCTACCTTTCTAACAAAAATTCGGTCCTCTGTAATATCTCCTTGGTACACAAGCTTATGATCAGAAAGAAACGCAAAGGCTTTCTCCAAGTCTTTCTCAATGGTCACCAAATCCTTCAACATCAATTGCGATCGTATATCGGCAAGTGGATTGAAACCGTCGATTGTAGCGCAGTTTGGGTAAAAAGACAAGATGTTATTACTAAGAAAATCTTGAAGTAGTAAACACATTTCGTCTTCCAAGTCGTCCTTCTTGGCTAAAGCTGCAGTAAATAAGAAAAACAAAGAACAATGGATGATATTGCGTGAGTATCATGATGGAATTACAGCATATTCAATATAATGTAAACAATAGAATGTTATGCTGTTTAAGCTCGACATTAAGGTTTAAAATGGTAAGGTTACGGTTAGCTCGATTTCGCATACCTTACAAAAGCCTTCGCGCCTTTTACTGTGTTCCATTGTAAGCTTTGGTTTGTTTAACAGGCTTGCGTGCAATTGATAACGAGCGCTGTCAGAGGGGCTGAGTCGAGTTGCGTAACGATTACGCAACAATACCACCATAAGCTCCTACACCAGCTTATGTACCTTCATGGTAAGTATTTTATTATTTTTTATTAATTTTTGATGTTTCGGTTTCTGCTCGGTGACCTACTTTATCTGTTTTCATGGCCTGTGTTGGTTAAGTGGGTTAATAATTACATTATACAGAAGAGACACTGAAATGAATACCCGGGATCGATACACGTGAATGTGCTATGCACGACGATATTCAGACGATAAATCTTTGGATACCGGGGTAGAAAATGATGAATATCTCACGTAATTGATTTAGTCTAAAGAAGCCAGATTTGGTTCCTTGCACTTAAACATATGTGTTCAACGGATATGATAGTCGTTAGCTAGCGTCTTGAGAAAGAAGCGTGCGTCTTGAACTCAAAACCTGACAAAAATATGCTGATTTTATATGTGCCGAACTATAGCGCAGCATATAGGCTAGCTGCACTCACTCCCGTGGAGGCAGTATAAAGGTCGATGACCATTGACCTCAATGGCGTATACATGCTCACTCACACACACAGGGGTCAATTACCAGGCTATTGTCAGTAGCCTTAGTCGCCGTCCCTCGGCTCATTATGCGTCTCAACGGTCGGAACAAAATGGCCCTGCGTGGCTATGGATTCAACCTACCATGGCGATTTCTGCCATGAAGATATCGGGGCGATGACACTGTGCGTGGTGTGTTGGGTTCGGTTCGCGTGTGTTGGGGGTGGGTTATTTCACGTGCCTGACTGGTAGTAGTTTTCCATCTTAGATGTGTACATCCATATCGGGAGGTTGCGCTTGTGGGCTGCTGCATGTGTACATCCATATCGGGAGGTTGCGCTTGTGGGCTGCTGCTTGTGTCTCTTTTCATATGTTGGCTGGGAGAAGATGCCAGACTCGTTACGGGTAGTCATGGTGTTTGTTCCTGACTGGTATATGTGGCCGCTGACGGGTGCATCCTTGTGATGTGCATGTACACATATTGTGTTTAAATAGTGCAACAGTATATATCTTTATATGTAATTGCGCAAATTGGCTGGAGGAGTCACACCTCTTTGTGACAGTGTCTTGATGCTTCCAAACTTCCAGACTTGCCAGTGGGGTATATTTTACTTTTGTTTCCTTTTGTATGCATTGTGTAATTTTACATTGCTTTTTGATGTATTTTAGCCGAATTTGTAAAATGAAAAATAAAATAATAAAATAAATTTTTAAATAATGTTTTAAATTGTTTAGCAATATTCACGTACTCGTTGTTGATCATCTTCTTAATATGTAACTTTATTTATTTTCCTCGCTTCCCCAGGGTTGCTCTAAACCCATTACATACGACGTGTAAACAATAATCCAACAAATTTATTAATGTTTTTAATTTCAATTATCTGAATGTATTATTTTGTTCGCTCGTGTTTGTTTATGCTAGTGCAATATTTAAATCTCATTTTTTTCTCTTGTGTATTTTGATACTGTAATTACTGTCTGTAATTTGTGATGAAGTCGGGTGGTATTTGTTACAACTCGTATACTTTGATCAGCTCGTAATCGGCGGGAATTATTAGGCGTTTACTACTGTTGTGGCGCTATTTTCTTTCTATTAATCAATTATTAAAAATATATCGCTCCGCGGTCTTTCTCCCATAGATTCTGGCTAAATACGAATCCTTGTATTTGACAACCAGCTATTGAAGGAGACAAACCGCAAGCGTACTCAATCCGTAATCTATGTTGTGAAACTTTGTTGATTTGATGATGCGGAATTAAAGATTATTGTGCGGTTATATTTTGTTATCCGTCTTTTTCTGTTCGTGATATATTCAACGAGTCTTTTCCCGTGAAACTTTGAGATCCATCGGTCATCTATTATGGTGTGAAATCTATCTTTCACCAGAATGGCTGATTGATGGATCTTGGGTAAATTTCAAGCCATAATACTGCTACGCCGAAAAGTAGACCCACGTTGAGAGTGATAAAGTTGATCTGCCTGGTCTATATTCTACATGTTTTAGGAAGTAGACAAAGTATAGGACTTCAATTAATAATGTGTAATACTTCTGGCCAAATGTCACAAGACAATTGTCCAAATAAAATATATTGATATTCGCGGTGTTATAAGGCCCGCCGATTACGAGCTGATCAAACTATAGTAAACGTACCTTTGTTACCTTTCCTTGTGAGATCATTGCTATCTGACTCCTTTTCAAAACCTCTGTTGTTGTTAGCCATCGACTCGTTACTTAAATCCGCGGACTTTGATGAGAACAACGACTTACTTATTTTACTCTTCACAGCGCTTTGTTTTGTAAATATGGTATATAGATAAGGATTGAGGGAGGAATTTAAAGGCAAGACAAAAACTGCTATCCAAGCATAGCTAGTTCCTGGGATCTCAGCAGACCCCGTAAGCGAAATAAAACCCAAGATTATGATTGGCATCCAGCAGCACATATCTGAAAACACAAGTACAGACATTCTAATTGCCAACTGATATTCTTGAGAACGATTCTTGCTGGCAACTCCAGCTCGCATGGACGTCAATTTCATCGTAAAATATATAAAGACATAGCTCAGTAATATAACAGTAAATGCGACAAAGTTTATCCCAAGAAAAATTGCCACTGAATACTCCCATCCTAGAGGCCGTGATGAAGTAAGGGGTAACGCAAGACATACACTAGATCTACCATAAAATGAATCTTGTATGCCTGTGAGCATCAGGGGGACAACACTAATGATGAAAGATAAGATCCAAATTACAGCTGCAGTGTATTTGGCTGATTTGCTGTTGATCTTGAATTTACTATGAGGAAACAAAACCGCTGTGAATCTATCGACACTTATGGCCGTCATAAAGAAAACAGATGCTTCACTTGATAAGAAGGACAGAATACCTGCTATCTTACAAACAGCGCTTTTTGCCATTCTTCCGCATGATACGCATATCTATCTCGATAATTTACATCTGCTGATGCAATAATCAGCATATAAATTCCCATAATGCCATCAGCTACGGCCAAATTGCCTACCATGAAATTCTGAACGCGAGCAATATCCCTTACACGAGATTGACCACTGCTTAGACGCACACGTTCATAAAAGACAAACGTGTTACCAAGCAAGGCACTTAAACCTAAAATCCACATAAAAACCCGTAACACTGCATTTCGCATTAGGTCCGCACACGATGAAAACTGGTCTGCTTCTGGGAGACACTCGGTGATGGACTCTAGGTTTTTTATCAGACAGCAATACAAGTAGTTGTCAGAATGGCTGAAAGTGAAAAACAAGTATACTTTAGTATAAACTATTTAGATTGGTGTATTTGTATTCTCCAAACAGACATCTCAATAGGCTTCACTGAATAACAATATTATATAATTATGCTCCAGTTCTAAACCGACGACGACGATGATGTTGAATGGCATTTAATATCGACTTGAATGACAACATTTGCTAACATTTATGCTCTTGTTAAATGATGATGACGCCGTCGACGATAATGATGACGATAATGTTGTTGATGACGACGATAATGTTGATGATAATGATGGTGGATGATGACGACCACACTGATGTCGATTTTGATGATGATGATGATGATGTTGATCATGATGAAAGTATCACAAGATAAAATATGTTAAAGCAAACATGCTCATAGACTCACAAAATTGAAAGGGCAACCAGAGGGAAGAATGTGTTCTCAGTCGTGGCTCGTAATTTGGTATCCTGCAAATTTCTGTCAAATGAAAAACAAATGTGGAATTATTTCAGGAGAGAGAAAATATTTTATTGAAATGATCCATATTTCTTATCAATAACAGAATTTTGGTAATTATACTTACAGTATAAAAGAGTGCTTTCTTATATTATAAAATGTCATACATACTCTTCTACACTTACAAATAATTCAATTTGTTAAGGTTCAGGAATGCGCCTGGTTCAATAGTTGTTAATGGATTGGCAGACAGATCACTAAAACGAAAATATAAATACCAACATGTTATAATTACTTGCTTACTTTGCATCACTTAAAGGAGGATTTCGTGATCCTAGCATCCTCTTTTTATGACATTTTTCAGTAGATATCCACGAAAAAAGCTTACTCCCAAAATTTCATTTGATTCCGATTTAGTGTTTGCGAGTTATGCATGATTATGTGTATTACACTGCTAAATAGGCCACTGAAATTCAACTTTGGCGATATTTTTGCTAAACGAATTAATCTGCAAGAAATTGTTGGTACATAAACATTATGTAGCCAGAGGTTTCCAGTGATATAAAAATCTCACATTTTTTTAGAAAAGTCGGGGATGAGGTTGTGGATCACGAAATGCCCTTTTAAATGAAATTTTCATTTGTGGCGATGATGATGTACTAAGAGGCAAAGACAACATACTATCACATTGAATTCCTCAGAATGATCAATGATCAATGATCGTACTTACAGATATTGCAGGCGAGACAGGTGTATAAGTGTCCCGTTGGGAATTGATGACACCAGGTTATGGGCCAATGATCTGTAGATTAAAAAGTATATAAAACTATTAAGAAAAACCTGCATGTTCGGATTTATAAATGTTTGATTTCGGTCGATGTTAAAGCTTTTTCTTTCCATGTCTTCAGTTGGATTTGAAAATCCTTTTTCTGTTCATAATATTTGCCTCACATTGAATTACTTAAGGTGATTAGAATTAATACATTTAATCATGCAACCAAAACAGATATAACGGTGAACATGGTGATAATTTAGCTTCTCCCTGTTGAAGTTGGTTAAATATTTGGTTAAAGCGGTTAATTGCATTGAACATACGATATCAAAGGTTTTCAAGCCCTACAAGCATGACAAGGGGCCATAACGCGTTAGAAGAAACTAATCACAAATACAAATATCAAACCAAACGAGTCAAAAGTTCTTTTCTTTACAATATTCTAGGGATGCCATTATTCTTACAATATACGGAGGTTAATGGTACCATCGAATGTGTCTTTGTCAATTTGAGCGATGAAGTTTTCAGATATATTGCTGTACATGTATAGGAAACAAAAGATAATGAAAATACGTTAATTAGACAATGTTATATATAATATGGATCTTACGTATATTCAAATTGGTTTATTCAACATTCTTGAATAACGTTGTAGTTATAAGTATAGTTTTACCCCATCTCCTAATATCAAGGTTCAATAAGACACACATATATCCTCACAACA